>NW_026057576.1:43912455-43935783 GCF_023721935.1 Panthera uncia
ACCTGAGCTGAAACCAAGAGTCAGACGCTTAACCAACTGAGCCACCAGGCGCCCTCAAGCCCTCTTTCAAATCACGCTTTCTATTCAAAACATTCCCCGATGACATCCGTCCACATAACTTCTTTCCCTGAACTCTTAATGACTTCACCTCTGAAACTCACTGTAGCACGTGGTCACATACCTCTTTGTGTCATATGAACTGTGTTTTCTCTCCTCAGCATGATTTTATGCCTTATGAAGACTTAAAAAAAAAACCGATTGTCTTACAAATGTCACAATACAGCAACACAACTGATAAAAACAACTGAGAAAGACCAAATATTTTTAAAATTTATTGAGATAAAACATTTTATTTTTTAATGTATATATATATGTATATATACATATATATACGTATATATATATATATATGGAATACCTGGGTCGCTCAGTTGGTCAAGCATCTGACTTCATCTTGGCTCAGGTCATGATGTCATGGTTCATGAGATCAAGCCCTGAGTCAGGGTCTGCACTGACAGCATGAAGCTTGCTTAGGATTCTCGCTTTCCCTCTCTCTGCACCACCCCTCCCTCCCCCTCTCAAAATAAATAAGCTTTAAAATATATATATTTTATCAGAAATATATATGTTTCTTATTTATGTCCATGCCTTAAAGGTTATTTCTTAAAATGAAAATAAGATTTTTAATTTTTTTTGATACTTACAAAAATTCCAATTCAATAGACAATTCTTTCTATGCACTAAAATTAGTCTTTACCAATGATTATTTTCTTTCTTTGCAATATGCACCCTCTGATTTTAAAATATTTGTTTTAGGTTTTAAGATTTAGAAATAAAAAAAAAATACTTTGTGAAAAATTTACAAAGGAATGGAATAAAGCAAGAATGCATTATATCTATTTTGTTTTGTTTATAATAACATGTTGCATTAATCAAGGCTTCATTCAGATAAATTGAAACTGGTTCAATTTCTTCTTGTCAAGGAGACAAATATAAATGTTGTACAATTGTATAATTGATTTTGTGATTCAAAAGGGGCTCTTTGGTAGAGATAATTTATCAAGGATGACAAAAATGGTAAATGAGTATTTCCTTCGAATCTGAAGAATTTTCACATTGAAATGTTCAATTTACAAATGTTCAGTGTTATAATGATTAAAGATTTTTCTTTCAAAATTTGTTCTTTAAAAGCTCTCCTCATAGCTACAGTTTTTAATCAATTCAGTTTTTTACCTTTCTTTCAATGTTTGGTTTTATATTTAAAAAAAAAAACGATGAAGGAAAGGCACTGGTATGGGTAGATTAAATAGAAATATTATTAGTAATTAGCTGAGCTTCACAATTAGTCTTCTAAAGCCTATACACATCGTCAATTTAGGTTGTAGCTTAAACATTATTTTCAAAAATAATATTTGATGTCAAGAAATTTAAATAATTCTGAATTTTATTTATGGATCACATGCCTTGAAATATTACTCAAAATCTTTCATATGTAAGGTTTTTCTGGTTTATCATTCTCATTTGGTTTGTAGCTACATATATTTTCACTGTGTCCATACATAATAATATTGGGAAAATAATAACCTTCAAGGCATCAGATGAATTCTCTGGTGATGTCACTTTCACTCTGACATTTATACTGACTTCATTTATGACAGACTGAAGGTGATGAACAGGTCCAAGCAAGAGGTCACCTTGTGTCAAGACTGGTATACAATCTGTCAAATGCAGTGACTGTGAGTCTGCTAATGAGGAATTAACTAGACAGAATGTTGCTATTTGACTGTTTTCATGCACTCCAAACCTGTTAAACAATGCTAATCAGGTGTTTATTAAGTGAAACCATTATGCCAAACTTGCTGCAAACCTCACCATATGTCAGAGAGGTTGTAACATATTATTCATCCATTTTAAAGCTAGATTAATAGGAGTCATTTACTAAACTTTTCTTTTCTTAGCCTTTGGCTATGCCTTGGAATCAAGGTTATACTTTTATTTAAATTTTTCTTAAAAAAAGGACACAACTCCAGAAAACTATTTTAAGTTAGTGCCTCTTGGTTGAAAAGCTCTTTTCATTTGTTTTTATAGTGAAAAATCAACTATTTTAATAAGGTGAGTAAAAGAACATATCGATTTAAGCAAAATTGGTCTAATCAGTAATATTTTTGATAATGGAATGACTTAAAATATTATATAAAATTACCAATATCAGGATGGAAGAAGGCACATTTGTTTTCAGGGGTCTTCACTTTATAAATTCATTAGGAATAAAAAGGCAATTGTAAATAACTCCTGATTGGGTATAATTAAAGTTATCTAAGAACTTCTTATAATCTTTTATGAGCCAGCAATTCCTTTATACAAAAAGACATTAATTATGAGCTCCCTGTAAATTGATACCCAATAGATAAAACATTTCATAACCTGCCATATAGTATATATTCCTCTTCGCTAAAAGCAGTGTCACTACCTTTTCCATATAAGCCTTCCATCTCTTACAATAGTTATTTACGTACTCTCTGTATTTTAACATTATGTTTTCATTTTATAAGAAAATAGCCTTTAAGTCATCATATCTAAGTTCACATCCAGAAGTGTCAACCTACACCCCCTATGATTTGAACAAGTCATGTAATCTATCAATTATAAAATTTGGATCAAACTATTTTTCTGGCATGAGTTTTGAAATAACCAAAATGAATTGATATATAATGCAAATTTTCATTGAAAAGTAGTTTGAAATTAAAGCTAAGATCAAAGTTCATGTGAGTAACTAACAAACATTGTAAATACACGTGAAAATATTTTATAATCTGTTATGTATCAACAGTATTTTTATGACAACATCATACTCCATTCTGTCACCATCCGCCCATCTCACACATTCCATGTGCTTAGATATTTCTACCCAGCTAGGTATCAAGCTGCTAAAAGATGTAGCAAAAAACTACATCTTTAACATCTTTAAAAAGTCATCTATCAAAACCCACCTGAAATAATAATGTATTTTGTACAGAAGGCAGTAACATTTTATTGGTGGTCTACACATATGGGAGATTTAACGGCCAGTTTGAAAGCTTCCACTTTATTTTGTAGGCTGTTGAAATTTCCTGAAGAAAATTCATAGTTTCTCAGAAATTTGCCAAGACTTTTTCAGTTTCAAAATTGGAATTAGATGTCCTTTCTGTGGATTCCCATAACACTGTACTTCTTTTATCAGAACATTTTCAACATCTCACTAAATATAAGTTCTATGAGGATAGGGACTATGAGGTATAGACAGACAGATGTATACATTCCTAACACTCTCATATATACACACATTTAGACAGATATACATAGGTTTGTGTTTGTATATGCCTAGAACAAGACGTGGCACATAGTGTGTGTTCAATACAAGAAATTCTTTAATTTGCTTAAATGGTAGATGAAAACTCAGTTATTTTGGCTGTGAGAAGAAAAATTCATTAATCAGTATATAAACTGGAAAAAAATAAGACTATGGACAAGAATTTCCTTTTGGTTTAGATCTTTTGAGTCCTTTTGCCTGATAAAGATGGCTGGAGATACTCCCTCCTCATGTTTCCACTGTCTCCAATAATTTAGACATTGGAGCAAATCATAGATAATGTAAATTAAGACACACAGGAACCTCAAAATGGAAATCACAGAATGAGTATTTTTAAAGAAACATGGAATTTTTAAGGCAAATGAAATCTGAAGGTTTATTTAGTCTATCCTCCAAACAATATATTACAGTCGTTCATTATATGAACACTGTAGCATCACAACTGACACCACAGAAATACAAAGGATTACAAGAGATTATCAAAAATGGATAAATTCCTAGAAACAATCTTCCAAAACTCAATCAGGAAGGAAAGCAACATTTGAACAGACTAATTCCTAACAATGAAATTGAATCAATAATCAAAAAACTCCTAGCAAACAGAAGCCTAGGACCAGAGAGCTTGTCAGGTGAATTCTACCCAACCTTTAAAGAACAGTTATTAATACCTCTTCTTCTGGAAGTATTCCAAAATGGAAGAGGAAGATTGCAAACCCATTCCACAAGGCCAGCATTACCCTGACCACAACCAGATAAAGACACTACAAGAAAGGAAGGAGGGAGGGGGGGCGGGGGAAGAAAGAAAATTATAGGTCTGTAGCTCTGATCAACACAGATGCAAAAAATCCTCAACAAAATATTAGCAAACCAAATCAATAATGCATTTAAACCACCATTCACCATGACCAAGTGGGATTTACTCCTCAGTTGCAAGGGTGGTTCAGTATTCACAAACTTATCAACAGGATATATCACATCAACAAGAGAAAGGATAAAAACCATATGATCATCTTAATAGATGCAGAAAAAGCATTTAACAAAGCACAACATCCCATTCATGATAAAAACTCTCAGTTTTGAGGAAACATGCCTCCACATGATAAAGGCCATTAAAACCCCACAGTGAACATCATACTCAATGGTGAAAAACTGGGAGCTTCTCCCCTAAGTCAGGAACAAGATAAGGATGTTGACTCTCAGGATTTTTATTCAACACAGTCCTGAAAGTCCTAGCCACAGCCATCAGACAAGAAATAAAGGCATCCAAATTACTAAGAAATGAAACTATCACTATTTGCAGATAACATGGTACTACATATAGAAAACCATAAAAGCTCCACACAATGAATACTAGAAGTAATAAATGAATTCAGTAAAGTTGTAGGACACAAAATTAATGTACAGAAATCTGTGTTATTTAACATGAAGAAGAAGTTAAGAAAGCAATCCCATTTACAATTGCACCAAAAATAATACTTAGGCATACACTCTACTCTGAAAACTATAAAACACTGATGAAAGAACCTGAAGGTAACACAAATGGAAAGACATTCCATGCTTATAGTTTGGAAGAACCAATATTGTTAAAATGTCCATACCACCCAAAACAATCTACAGACTTAACACGATATAATTCCTATCAAAATACCAACAATTTTTTTCACCAAGAAAAAACAAAAAGATACCTGCTACAAATGGATGCCTGTTTTCTATTTGAATATTTTTATTACTACACATAATCATTCTCTGGAAAGTCATGTATTTCTAATTTTTAATATTTAGAAAATGATTTCATTTTGAACTTAATTATATTCCAAACAATTTTATACATAAGTTTCTTTTCTACTATTTGAAGAAACCTAAGAATTTAAATTGGTCTTCACGGCAACACTTCCCATATTTGATCACAGCCAGCATGGTCAACCAGTTTTCTGAAGACCTTAGCTTTTTCAATCACTCTGTAGAACACGTTTTTAGACCCCTTCAGCATCATTACATTATATATCCTAAGCAAGAGTCCTATTTCTTTCCTATTGGTTTTCTTTTTTAATTTTTAAGTTTATTTATTGGAGAGAAAGAGCGCAAGCGGGGTAAGGACAGAGAGAGAGGAGAGAGAGAGGATCCCAAGCAAGCTCTGCACTGTCAGCACAGAGTCCAATGCAGGGCTTGAACACACAAACCATCAGATCATGACCCGAGCCGAAATCAAGAGTCAGATGCCTAACCAACTGAGCCACCTAGGTGCCCCTTTTTCCTATTGTTAATCTTAATATACTTAAATATATAATTACTGTTGAATTTTCGATACTTCCATTACTAGTAGCATAAGATATTATGAAGGTTATAGTATCCTCCTGAATTCACAAGCATTCTAGGCTCTCCCTTCCATCTTTAGAATATATATTTTCAAAAATCAAATATTATTATATGAGAGAGCACTCCAATATTTAATAAGACTTTATATGGTGTAGGTTCTTTGCTTCAAAAAGACCATTTCTCAGTATTAGCCTTCATATAAGTGAGGTTTTCTCATTTGAGCACTGTTTGAGGTAGTTCATTTGCATTAAGAGCCACATCATATCCAAACAAATCAACCAACCAACCAAACCTAAAATTACAAACCCAACAACAGCAGTCCTCAGCGGGATCTCCCTCAGTATGGGGACTAATACAGAATCTGAAATGCTGAGAGGGAAAAACACCTCTATTATTTTAGTTTCATTAGAAGACATTTGCTCATGAAAATTGCTTTTTCTTGCATGTTCTGTTTTGCCTGGTCTATATGACTCTTGCTCAACAGATACAGCTGAATGTTTTAGGTCAAATATACCCTAGAAGTGAAAACATCATTGCCTCCCCCCCCCCTTTGATAAATAAGTTGAAATGCAAAAAATAAACTCTCAGTCACCATGGCTAGACAGGCATTAATCAAACAACTGAAACTGGCATGTGAACTTCTAGAAAGGGAGGGATTCAGACTCATGTGCCATTTGTGATTCAGTATGTACCTACACAAAAGCAATTTCAATATAGGAAGAAATAAGTAAATCCAGGAAAACCGAATGAATCAGGGAGTGAAGACCACAGGTTTGAAAATTAAACACCTGGGAGGAATAATGGCTGTTATTTATTACTGCCCTTCAACTTGGTAGACTCTTTACACACACATTCCTTAAATCATTTTTAAAAAGAAAAAATTGACAAGTTATAAATTAATATCTCTACTTTTCATGAGGAAATTCTGGTTTAGGAGACTCACATAACCATGAAGTAGTTAAGCAACATTTGAAACCAATGAGACTCTAAAATCTGAGTTGTCTATATATTCCAATATTTTGCTCCTCTGAGGGCTGGGGGTGGGGACAGTGAAGAGCACATTTTGGAATTTGTTTCACAAAAAGCACTGCAACTGGGTATTTTAGAATTTGATTGGGAATATTTTAACATTTGCAAATTGCATGTTTTAGTGAACAGTTCCTTATAGAGGACATCTGCAGGGCTGAAGCCTGTCATTGTTATTACATATTTCTACATAGATAGCAGATATGTCATCATTTCCAGTATTTTCCATGGATTCACATTCATGAATAAGCTCTAGTCATATATCATATGCATCTGTAAAAAAAAATTAAACATGTCTTAAGCAAAATATGTTTTCTTCCATTACCATATATTAGTGCTAAGCACCATTCTATCAACTTCTAGCAACATCTAGGAGGCCGAAGGAATAGCTTAATAAAAAATTTTCTAATTTGCTTGAGTTAATATCCATGTTCTTGCCTTCTTTTCTGGCCACGATACAGCCATGACCTTTTTTTTAGCTTTTTCCTTACATCGTTTAATAATACCTCTTGCCATCCATTATATTAGGTTTTACCTGGATTTTCTTTCTCCATTTGATATTAATCTCATTGTATAGACTTCATGGCCTTGACAGCAAGACCCATGCCTTTTTGTTCTGCCTGTATGAATGTGCATGTGTGTATTTATACATACATGCATACGTGTGTGTATAAAACAAAAAAATGAATCTCCTAATACCTTCTAGGTTTTCTTATATACTATTCCTTCTTCTAAAGGTAATAGCTTCAGCATAAATGGTGAGAACATGACACCTGAATTAATAATTACACAAAATTTCATAATCGTTGGAGATAAACCCTAAATGTCTTATTACATGTGAAGAAACCAAGGAACTTTACACGAATGCATGCACTTCTTGTAGCACTGTGACCATTCTGCCCTAGAAACACAGAAACTGGGATACATTCTATTTTGGGTGATTCCCATCCAAAATATTGAAGTGAAAACTACATACCAACATATTTTAATTTCACAAATTTGCAAAGGTATATTATAATATGTCAATATAGGACCCACAGTTTGTTGGAGGCCCAAGCAATTGAAAGTTACTGATGGTAAAATTTCATAACTTTACAGTGAGTCAGCCTTGCAGTGTATTAAAGATTTCTATTAACAACGTGATATTATGACGTAGTGGGAAATATATGGGATATCGAGTCAGATATATTTGAATACAAATTGTAGTCCCTATATAATTGCAAACTGTTTGAAGTTCTAACTCTCAAATCTTGTCCCCTTCCATTATAAAATGGGTACAGTAATACCTATATAATAGGATCTTTGAAAGTTAACTAAAATATATTTAAATATATTTAAATCTCATAACTCATAATAGTTATCAAATGTAGATTTTCTTTCACCTTCAACTCTTGCCACTTCAACAGAATTTTCTATTATAAGTAAAAGGAAACTATCTCTGACAAAATGTCTACAGAAATGTGGAGATTTTCTCAACATGAAAGATTATAGTTCAATATTAGAGACATCCTATTATATCCTATTCCCCTGAGCTCTTAACTCAAATGAAGCACTGAGGACTAATTAACATGATTGTTTTTCACATATTTTGGGGTTTTTTTCTTCATTTTTCTGAATATTTCACAAAGGTAAATATGTTGCTCACACACTATAGGCCTCTTTGTTATTTATCTCGCATCTGTTTCAAAGTGAATATAAACAAGGTATTCTCTTTGAAGTTGGTAGAAAAACTCAGTGACTATACAGATCCTATGAGTATAAAACAAGAGAAAGAGGTTTTTGATTGTTGGAAAAGTTGATAAGAATGTAGGCAACCAAAATTGAAAGGATGGTCGAGTTTTATACCCCAAAGCAAAAGTACTGAAAAAATATTTCCCTTTACACACAGTAACCCTAGGGATATGGTAAAAGAGATTAACTATATATAGTCTTCGTTCTGATTTACAGCTTCTATTTCCTTAATTGCTATTTTAGTTTGATGTTGAGTTTTTTCAATTTTCAAATGCAGAAACATATGTTGAGTTCTTTTGTGGGCATAAAAACGTGCCCACTTGCTTGTCAGTTTATCACTTTTTAGAGGAATTAAAATTGATACTAACACATGATGATCTTAATGTTTCTAAAATGACATTTTTGTAATGTGAGTGTAAATATATTTTAGATTTTGATACAGTAGAAAATTCTGTTTAGACACTCAAGGTTCAAAATGAGTATCAATTTTCCTACCTGCATTTGGAAATTTTTATCAGTGACACTTAAACTTGTCAACACTTAAATTGAAAAATATCCACAGGAATTTATCAATATTAAGCAAATTACTTTTTAAATTAATTGTATATTCATGATGCAGAGCAGAGGTCAAGGCACAAAAGTATGAACATTAAGCTAAATAGCATAATCAAGAATAATTTTAAAACAGTTTAATGCTTTAGTCATTAAATTTAATATTCATACCAACACTATTAAGAAATTAGTGAGGGCTATATTAACTTGGAGGAGAAAAAGCACCAATTTAAAATCTTTCATTTTCTGCTGGAAACATGTCTGTTTGCATAGTTTCTATTTGTAATTTTTGAAAAAGCTTCTAGTAGTTGCCAATGCAAAAAATAAATGTTAAAAAATTGGACGAAAGCCAAACCCATCAAATACTCCCTCCAAAAGATAACTTCCCAGAGTCCATCCCAGATGACAGTGCCTTGAACATCTTTAACTTTTCCATCAGAACCATTTAGCATTACTATGCTTCTGCGCAGCTGGAACATCACCACCATTGTCAGAACCAGGCAAACAAATTTATGATGATGTTCCTGGGAATATGGAACTAATGCAGAGGGGATTTCTCTGTAGTTCTTCATTAACATTTTATTCATTACAACAAGGGAGTTTTAAGAGTTTCCTTTTAAGCAAATTAGGTCACTGGATAAAAAACACACAGCATGGAAACACAGTGTATTACTACATAGAACAAAAGATCTGGTTAATAAATTATGATAATGGGATTAGTCATTTGCTAATGTTGAAAGGCACATTTAAATATTTTGGAACTTATAAAGAGAATAATTTTTTCATGTATTTATATTTTCCTTGTCTATATTTGGGGGTGGCACGTTTTTCCAAGGTATATGCATAGCTCTTTAGCTACTTCGAATCATTTAAGATGAGAAAAATAAGTAAGCAAAAATTATGGGTTTAATCCTTAACTAAAAATAAACCAAAAGATTGGAGAAAGCAAAATAAGTAGATTAAGAAATAGAATCTAGGAGACAGTCTTCATCATGAGAAGAATTTTTCTTTTTCACATGATCATTAAAAAAATCCACTGAAGAGGTTTTCCCCCCAAAACAAACATGTCAGTTCTCTGTGAATCTCTCCCCTGATCCAGATGTAGTTCTACTTTCCAATCATTGTTGAATGTACTTCGAAAGGTTGAACATCCTAAGTGAGAGCACTGACAATTTTTTTTCCAAATTGCTTTTTAATTGTGTTCTATAATGTTCTGCTCTCTCCAAAATGGATTCACTATTTAACAAGTATGTTAAGAGGCTTAGGAGAAAATAGAGGAGAATGCAAGTGCTAATTCACATAAAGCACCATCTTAGCTTGGGTTTCCCTAGAAGTAGACCCTGAGAGAAGAGTCAAGGAACATGGGATATATTCAGGCCTTGTTTGTAAAGAGAAAAAGAGTGAAGGAAGCAGGATAGAGCAGTGGAAGGAGCAGTATAAGGGCAGGATACCCACATGGGAACTACAGCTCATAGTCATTCATACTTTGAGGGAGACCCTGCATTTTACATCGCTTTGTCCATCAGTTATTGTATACAGGCTGCGAGTGGTGTCCAAGCTCCCTTGAGGAGTTGCTCTTGTTCAGCCTGAGAGCAAATTTGCAAAGACAGAGCCAGGTCAAGATTGCCATTAACAGCCAACACTCAGAGCAGCTGGGGTATGGTACACTGACCATCTGGTACACTGGGGATCAGAAGAGGACTCCAACAATGCTACAACTACCACTGAAATATTAACCCAAAATATCCAGTCATATTATATTTCTGAAATACTTTGTAATGCACAATTTTACGTTAGAGATAGGAACACTATAGATAGACAGACAGACCAATCAATGGATCTATGTAGGTAAGTAGGTAGGTAGGTAGATACACAGATACATAAATACATAGATACAGTTGGGAACAGCACAGGAGCTGGTGCTAGGCACTTCCTGCTGCACAGAATTCCCCTTCCAATCTCTGAAGCACTCTGGCCCTCCTTATCCACCTTTATAAATGTATGCTCTTTTGTAGAAAGAGGGTTCTTCCCGTGATCTTACATCTTACACATACACACACACACACATAAATATATATATGTATATAATTTTACCATATTTTATATAGAAGTATGCTAGAATTCAGAAAGGTTAATTCACCACTCAGTTTACATGACATTACATTTGAATAGGAATCCTAAGTCACTATTATTGATGTATATTATGTTTGGCACATGTGATATCTTATTTTTGAAGATGAAAAAAATTGAGGCACTCTGAATTCAAATAATGTTACACAGGTAATAAGTAAAACTAAGGTTTGTATCCAATTATTGCAGAAATATTATGCTTTTTGATAATAAGTAACTTTTGTAAAACATTGTTTTAGGATTATATACATTAGAAATCACATATTTCAGAAAGAAAATTTTAAACATAAACGTTGTTAGCAAAATACTTGGAGTTATATAACAAAACGCCATTTATACAAAGAACACGATGTTAATGATACAAAGGGCACAGGGGATGGTTATATTATCCAGTCTGCAGAGGGAAGACAAATAATGAGAAGAACATCCCTTGGTGAAGTGATGTTGGAAAAATAAGCATTTGCTAAGTGAAATTTTGGAAGGTGAAAGTATAGACATTCTTTTTTTTTTTTTTTTTTTTTTTTTTTTTTTCAAACGTTTTTTATTTATTTTTGGGACAGAGAGAGACAGAGCATGAACGGGGGAGGGGCAGAGAGAGAGGGAGACACAGAATCGGAAACAGGCTCCAGGCTCCGAGCCATCAGCCCAGAGCCTGACGCGGGGCTCGAACTCACGGACCGCGAGATCGTGACCTGGCTGAAGTCGGACGCTTAACCGACTGCGCCACCCAGGCGCCCCTAGACATTCTTATTCCAACACAGAGAAGTTCTTCAGTGTGTTTTTAATTGACTGAATCACTAATTTTAGACAAGTAAGCAACAATCAAAACTGGGATGACAAATATAAAGCATATAAAGGAATAAAGGTGAAGCAGGAGGTTGAGCTGAGAACGGAGAGGTAGGCAAGGATCAGATCATGGTGTTTTTGTGTGAGCGTATTAAGGAGTTTCTCTGTATTTTGAGGCAATGGAGAGACAGTGAAGTTGATTCAGGAAGGGAGTATAATTTCAAGACTTTGCTTCATATAGGTCAATCTGGTGACTTCCGGGGATTATCAGAAAAGGATAATGGGACTGGATTGAAGGATGCCAGTTAAGAAGTTGCTATCACAATCCTGGTTCATGTCGGCCTGAATGAGGATGGTAGCAGTTGAGCTGGAAATGAGTGGATACAACTGATAAACACTTGGAACCCAAATGACAAATTTTAACACAAAGATAAATTTTCACTGATGGGGCCACAATATTGATTGGTTAGTAGCCTGAGACTTTGGCAAGGTGGCATTCTATACATTTGTGTATCTTGAATTAGAGGCTATATGATGATGTGCCTCAGTAACGAATATGATGGGAGAGGCACAGAGTGGGAGGAGTCAAACATGATGATCTAGGTATAGGAGTTGCACAACTAGATGCGTAGCGGTCTACTGTTTGCATTGAATCATGTATCGCATGAAAGAATAAAAGGATGATTTTTCCAGATTTGAAGGTCACAGATATAAAACACCTGTGGGAAATATGTATGAAAGCAAAAACATTCTGGAAAGAACTGATTTTGTAAGTAAATGTAGTCTAAGTGCTAAGCAAGATTAAAATAACTTTTTAAAATATGAAGAAATGAACAATTCCTTAATGCCTGATCCTCCAGACAGAGGTGGAAAGCATACAGCCCAGTGCTATATACATCTCTCAGATACTGAACATTAGTCACAGCTCAGTCCTCCTTTACCAGAACAAGGCTTCACAATTCCTTAGACCAAGGTTGCAGGAAACTACCAGCAATCCTTTAGAATGGAAACATTGTTTGAAAATAGTTTGGCATTCCTGGGATTGCTACATCTATTTTTATGACAACAAAGGAAAACCATCCCATAAAACCAATTTTCTTGAGGAAATGTAATAATGCATACAATTTTGATTTCCATAGGCAGGGAGATTCGAATCATATCTATATCATCCATATCTATATCTGTGTGTGTACTATACACACAAATACACATAAATGGAAAATTTATGTGTTGATATAAATATATAACATAGCTATATGTAATACAGATGTAACATATATAACATGTATATATTATTTCAAGATACTCTCTAAAAATAATATATATACTTAGAATACTCTAGTATCACTTCATAATGAAGTCACAGACACTATACAACAAATAAGACAGATGGAAATTAGGTTGGCAACAACCCAGGAGTTATTCCATTGGGATTATATATTTTTTCAATAATTTTCTCCTTCTCTCCTACCTCCCTCACCATTTTCCTTGATCCAACCATTTCAAACACATGGAAAAATAGCCACTCATATAGGAAAAACCCTACAAAATCATGCAAGCATGCAAAATAGATAGCAGGGCCACAGGCTCCATCAATTATGCTCCTCCTGCCTCTTAAATAAATTGACCTCACCTTCAGGTGAACTAACTTTTGTGAAAAAAAAAAAATCCCTTGTACTCAGTCTATTCTTGCCAACCAGAGCAAATAAAATTTAGAATATTACTAAGATAACAAAAGCTAACACTGCTTTCTGTAATCTCAATTTTCTACTTTCATGTAAATGTGCTTTCCATCTTAATTGTCTGGACTGACACAAAGACAAAGAACCATCCTCACAGTCCAGGGTCCTATCAGCCTTATTAGAAAATGGACTTTATTGTCGAGCACAGAAAAGATTCGTTGAAGGGAAAGGGTGGAACAAAAGTTCCCAACACAATAAAGTCATATCCAAAAGAAGTTACTCTTATCCAGAAGTTATGTCTTATCATAAACAGAATGAGCCACCTAAGAAATAGAAATACAGAAAACTTTATTTGGAGGAGCTGATCAGAGACTAAGCACATTCCCTTTACATATACGTGGCTTCTTCCCTGATTTATACACTAATTTTTCGTCTGGTTATTTCTACAACTTTGATTGTTTTTGGTGAAAACCTAAGTGGCCCATACTAAGTTTAAATACCTAAACTCAGATAAACTGTAATCACTTAGAGTATTTTTGCACTTTAGAAATACATTCCACTGCGAAGGCACACAAAAATTTCAAAGGTATAATAAAATGAGATATTGTCAAAGTATTTTATACCAATAACTATGTATGATAAAAGAAAAAAAAATCCTCAAATTCTTGTTTTAAGCTGGATTTTTAACATTTTAAACACTTACACAAATCCATTTCAATTCCACTAAACCCTAGTTACTAGAAATTTTAATATTCACTATGGACAACAGTGGTAGACTTTAAATGAAAATAAAATGAGGGAATTCTAACAAATTTCAACCAATTCACATAAACTTATACAGCTCAACACTAGAAAAAAAGCTGATCCAATTAATTTCACTGAATCATTAAATCTGAAAGCTATAAAACATAGAAGATCATGACATTTGATGGAGTTACCTGTAACAGTAAAATCTGAACCAATACAGAAAGTGAAAGCCCCAGTGGGAAGGGTATAAATTCACAATATAATTGCTAAGAATGTCCGATATCACACTAGTCAATATATGCAAAATTATCTATTTACTGATAGAAATATAATAATGAGGTAATTACTACTTTGTTATATAAAGATTAGGAAACTAGTACACAGTAATACTGTGAAATGCCAAGTCTGGCTGGAGAACCTAAATTCTGAAACAATACCAAGAAAAGTTGTGAGAAATAATTCTATTTATGGGCTGGAGCATCAAGGCTGTCAAAACAGGAAAGAGGTACGGAGTGCTCAGAGACAGATGGAAATACAGGAAGTCCCTTCATACGAGTTAGAGCTTTTAAGGGAATGACCATATAAAAGAGAGGTTAACAGTCATCACTGAATCAACGTATTAGTATCCTGCTATGTGAATGATAGGATTTAGATGATTTTTCTTTCAAAATTACTTTCCATAAACTAAAAACTAAGAGTTAACAGTGACCTAGTCAAAACTGTTAACTGGTAACACCAGCCCTAAAGAAATATTCAGGGTACTAAGTCCATGAAAGGTATCTATGTTGTTGTTATACACACATACAAGGCACACTTTTCTGGTAATCAAAATGTAAACTAAAATTCATCCTATCTTCAGCAATGCCTGAGTACATCTGTATTCACTCATTCAACGGTTCTTCCAACTGCATTTTACATAATCATCAATAATAATGGATTTAAACAGCAGGGGAAATAAAAATCCTATTCAAGATCAATAGTGTAAGTAATGAGAGATGTAAAACAACATGGAGGATGTTGACCCTCAAAGCTACTTACAAGGAACTAACTCTTCTTAGCAAACTCAGTAAAACAATGTAGAAAATATATAGACACTGGTAACCCTACTGTTAACATTTCTACTATGTAAACTCAATTCCTTCATGGCAGTCTGCTGAAGCCATACACCATCTTCAATATGGAATTACAGTTTCTGCAGCTTATTGAAGCAATATGAATTTTATTATATATGTGTGCAATTATGCAGCTCAAGTTTGAGGTTTTAAAATTCACATTTAGATAAAAATGAAATAGCAGATAAAGACATTTTACTTTCTCCTCCCTTCAAATCTACTAAAATACTAAAAGGAATTAAATAACACACAAATAGCCAATTGTACAAACATATTCCATAAATGCTATCAATAAGGTATCTAAGAATAAACTAAGTAAGAACTGTCTAAGGCTTTTATGGCAAAAACTATGCTTCTTTTAACGTCAGATAAGCAAGCAAAACTGAAATAATGGTAAAATAAGCCCTGAATGTCGATGAGGAAATTCAAAATTATCTTTCATTTTCATTCTTAGCTGTTCGGAAAGTTTCAATCTAGTAAGTACATAAATGCACAAATAACCAAGAAGTATATTCCTTCATTATACCAAGGTATATATACTTCATCTTTATTGTTTCAATTTGATATGATATTGCAATAACCAATATTATATAAAGAGGTAGTCAATGCACCTGCTTTGTATATCTTGGCCATAAGAAAATGAAATTAGTTTCAGAACAAAGACCAGAAAAAAAAAAAACTTATTAACTTCATGAGAAGTTAATTACGTAAGAAGTTCTGTTTTTTTATTTCTAACTTTGAGTTATAATGCATCTCAAGACGAAAAATATGGAAACCTTGGGAATGACAAACTTGATTCTTAAATTCTACATGCCATTAGCAGGTACCAACCATACTAACACATGTGTTCTAGATGAGAAATTTAAAAGGATAACTCTTCATAAATGAATCTATATTTCTCTTACTAATTACTAAACACCATGCTGTGAGTAACTGGTGATAATGTACTATTAGGAAAAATCAATAAATTTCACTAAGGGTGAAAGTAATTGGTGTTGTGGAATAGAAAACGATGTATTGTGCATTGATCCTTTAGCAATCTTTTAACTAAAAAGAAGAGAAAGCTAATTACTTTAGCAGGTATCTGAAAATGATAAGATTAAAACAAGCTAATTATATGTTCTTGAATAATGACTTACTTTGATGAAAGTAAATTGAGGAAAAGCATACTATGATTTAGGCAAAGAAATATTAGATTCTACTAATTACAACATAATCCTGATCCATCTAACTGCCCTTAACCTATTTTCAAGAAGCTTCAATAGAAACAGCAAACATTATTAAACAGAACTATATAGCACATTTCCCCAAGATAAACTGAAATTCAGAAGACATTTGTATATGGGAGACAAAACTAAAAATTTACCAGGTGGAATGGCCAAAAAAAGTTCAATATTTTTTTTTCTAACAGCAATAGTTTAAAAATAGTTTTATTGCATAAACGTCCACTTACCTTACACAGCATTGGAGAAATAAAACTGCACAAGTTGATCAGGAGTTGAGATCCACTTATGTAAATATCACTTCTGATTAAGTTTACAGACATTACCAAATCACTCATGTTTAGTGATCCTAACACATTTTAATTTGCATTTACTCTCATAAGAATATTTTGGAACAAATGCTGAAAGCTACATAATTTGACCCCATGTTTGTTTCTGAAAGCGGTGTTCTTTCCATTATTGCTTGATTATCCATAATTTTTCTTCTATCAAAATTCAATATATGAAAAGGACAATTTAAATCTACCCCCATTTCTCTCATCTATAATATTCAGTAATAACAATACCTTAACTTTAGGGTTCATAACTGAATGACAGTCAGTATGAGTATAGCTCCCAGCATACAGAGGTTACTTAAATTATACTGGTTGCTGTAATTACTGGAAGTATTACTTTCTAAAGTTACATACCTCCTCTGGTTCTTCGGAACAGTCTGTATACTTCTCACAGAGGATGTGCAGTGAAGATGGGAGACTGTCTGCCTCCTTCACAGGCTCTCCTCTTACACCTGCATGGATCACAAGAACAGGGAATGGGTTAAGGGCAACATACAGAGTTGGGCAGAAAATGCATTATCAAGTCAAGTGAAAGGAGAAAAACAGTCCTATGTGAAATTTCCATAGCACAACAAAGGAATGTTGCTGAAAGAAATCAGAATAAATATAGTCCTTGAAAAATTATTCACTGATTCCAGTAGATGAGAACTCACAACCTCCCTTAAAAGTAAAATTAGAATAGATGAAAAAAAGAACCAAAATAAAAGAAAATATCAACAACAAAGCCTCAGAGGAGAATAAATGACAATTTCAGATAAAAAAAAAAATACTGGGGGTGGGTGGGAGAGGATTAATCCTATAAAAAAGACATATTTATAATGCCAAACTTGATAAAGTAGAAAAATATGGATACACAGTTCACACTTGAGAAATATTGATAGAATTCAAACAACCCATGGTAAAAACAGATGTAAAAATGAGAAAGCAATAGATCTGGACCACAAAAAAGTGAAGAGACCATGCAGGTAAAGTAATATTTCTTGTGAAAAAATAAGAACAGAGACAAAAAATCCATAACATTTCTGAGATGAAAAGGGTCCCAATTGTTCAGATGAAGGGGCCCCCCAATAACTTCAGCAAAAGCGATTCCCATCTAGAAACTACTAAGGAAGTATGGGATTGTAACAGAGACCTCTACAAAGGACCAGATAAAAAATACCTAAAACATAATATAAGCAAACTTCATTTATCTATGAAAACTCACGTCTAAAAAAACCCCACTTAAAGTTTAATGACATAAGAATAAATGTCCTCAGGTGTTCTAAGATTCAGAGAATATGGTGACGTCAACCTTATTGCTACCTCAGTTTTTTTTTTTTCTCTTTGCAACTGAGCTTTGCCAGCTTTAATTTTTAGCACTTTTCGTAAGTTATACTAGTTCATGTGGTATCATACTTATATCTTTGGTACAACTATAAAATACATGTAATCAAAAGAAAATGTTCTTGGCCAAAATAGTTCCTATTTATATAACGACTTTATTATGTATTAATTTAAGGTATGAAATTTTAAAAGTTCGTGCAATGCTTTAAGTTTGTAATTCACAATGATGAGTTTAACTTCACTCTCTCCACCATGCAATTTCTTTTAGGGGAGTTAAATGATCTAAGTTCCATATCTATTACTTGTTGTGAACTTAAGGAAGTCCCTGGGAGAAGATAATCTACATACCTAAATTGTTAGTTCATATCGGGATAAACTGCCAGGAGTTTAACTTGCATACAGATAAAATGAATCTCTTAGCAAAACAGGAGTTTATCACTAATGAGTGGAACCTGGGACACTGTAATTATTTCTTTCAAAGAAGAGATTAAACAAAGGTAGATTCCACTTTTGTATAAGGAGTGCTTCTTTATTTAGAATATTCAATTAACACTTACTGAGTACTCAAATTGGTGTTGGGGATACCAAGAAAAACATTTCTTGCTCTCTGGGAGTTTGTATTCCAGTGGTGATGACAATTCATAGAAAATTAAAATGTTGGATCGAGACTGTGTATTCCAGAGTCATTCCCAGATTATGGGAGCCAGTAGGTGTGGCATCCAAACCATGAGTGACAGTCCAAGGACCACAGATCTTGGAAGCTGGCTTACTTCCTGTGAACTCTATACTGTTAATTTTTGTGTGTTATGGCATATGAACTGAGTCACGTGATCCAACTTGGAGCAGAGAGAAAAATTTGTTACCTCACATTTTTTCCTAGTTCATTACTAATTTATTCATCAATTGCCTCTAACATTTTATTGAGGTATGAATGACATACAAAAATTGTACATATTTAGTATACACAATTTGGAAAATATGGAAATATACATCCATGAAATCACCACTACCATCTATGCCATTAACAAATCTATTACCATCAAAAGTATCCTTTTGTCTTTTATTATTTGCTTTGGGTGGAAGTTGAATTTGGGGTCTACAAAGTAACTCAGAGAATGCACTTGTGTATAATACATTTTTCTTATTTACCCTTTGTACTAATTTTAAAAACATTCATTTAGAAGGTTTATGTTACATTTTAAGTACTTTCTGGAATAAGACTGAATAAGTAGTACTTTGGTACTCAGGAGAGTTATCTAAACGCCTAATCATATTATTTTACAGCCAGACCTGAAATTGTACACCTGTAGTAGAGCCATGCCTGAACCGGAACAGTTATGAGACTTTAGAACCAAAATTTTAAAGGTAAGCAATCCTAAACAAAGATAAACATATACAGATACAGATGGAAAACAATGAGCATTTCTTCTTAGAGACATCTTCAAATACTTTGAAATTCAATTCTCTTTCCCGATAGTTTTGAAACATGGTCTCTTTTGCTGACATATTATGGAAAATACGTTTATTATTGACTGTAGTATTTTAAAAGGTCTTTTGTTTGGCTTAGGAAAAAATCGGTTAGCATCTTTTGTAACATCAGTATTCAAATACTTGAGAAAGTAGGTCAGAATATAATAAATTTATAACAAAGTCCCAACTGACCCTTCCCTAGGATAGGAGTGAGGTCTCAAAAATCAGCAGTAGAGCTTGCTAAAACGTACGCTTCCCCCTTTCCCAATGGCCCCCTTGGAGTCTCACTCAATAGGTCTCACCTAGACACAGTTGTGGTCTTGCAGCATACAGCTGAGTGATTGAGGCAGGAAGCCCACAGCGCCTACCTTGAGAAATGATGCTCTGAAGAGCAACCTTTCTAGGGGGCTTTATTTTTCACACTTTATACATGAGACAGTGAGTGCAGAGAGCTAAGACTTATACCAGTTAAATGTTGGAATCCAGAAATCTAAATAGGATTATTACAGTCCACATGGGCAAAATATTATTCAGCATGGTTTGGATTTGATATTTGGATCTTAGATTTTATATACATTCTTCTGGAATCAAAGACTCGTTTATATCTTTCAAAATGATTTACAAACTTTGTTTAGTATAGAATAACACTCAGTATTGTAGTTTGTGTCACTTGAATTTAGCTTTATCTTCTCCCTTTATGATTGACGGTACCTTACTTGTTGGCAGCATGGGCCAGCACATCCACACAAAATGAAAATATATATTTGATCACAACGGAGCTATTGACATCACTAGATTATGAGTGTTTTAAAACTGATTGCCTCAATACAACACAGGTGACTTTCTTCATCTGCTTTCATTCCTCCGCTTCTATAATAACAATCAGTTTTTCTGCAGGTGGAAATGTCTTTTAGTTTGCATAATTCTGTAGTGCAATATCACACCATATTGAAATATATGAAACTTTTGTTTAAGATGAATAGGTGATAAAATGTTTTACAAGGTTTATTTTTTTCCATTGGTGCTATAATGCTTTGTTACAAAAACAAATAATGAAAAACATCATCATTAACACTCAAAAAAGCACCATAAGGTTAACATGTTTGCTTTTACTGTGATATACTGTATATGATTTGACATTATAACGGTAAAAAGCAAATGAAAACCAAAATAATGAAGAGTTTTCTCCATTCTCATCGAGAACCCAAACAAAACATAAACCTGCATAGCACCTTTTCTAAAATTGCATACTTTGTTCTAATTTTCCAGAGTAACTTTGAAAAAGACTGAAAGAAATAAGGTTGGATATGTAGACTTTCATTATGCTCCTTATGAATATGTTGTTTTTTTTACCTATAAAAACCAGGATTTGGAAGTATTCATTCACATTTTCAGTTTGATGGTTCTATTTTTTGACAACATAATTATCAATTTTCAGAAATTTGAGCTTTTGTTCCCAAGACAAAATAAAACAAAAAGCCAAAAAGGAACCTGGCAATAAATATTCATGGGAGAATATAGAAAATTCAGGGAACCAAACTTTTAGAAATGAATTAGTGACTAGACACTGCCTGCCAGAAGCTCGTGAATTATTACCTTAGTGCAATCACTCCTTTTTTAGGACAGGTCTATGGCTCCTGTTTTACATGTTGCCAGAGTTCCTACAGAATGCAGCTCCAGTTGCCCTCAATATTAACTTGCACACAACTGGTCTCTTACTTTGTCCCGCTTTCCCACTTCCCTACCAGTTTTTCCTAAATTTCATCTAAGGATCTGCATCTAGAAAACCCAAATCAAGGCAAAGGATGAGTGAGAAAAAAAAAAAAAAAGCTGGAAACAGAGATGGCTTGTAGTGAGATATAAAGGTACAGAATTTACATGGAGACAAAATCATGACAGGTTTCATATATCATGCTATGGAATTTGGATTTTATTGGAAAGGTAATGATTAATTTCAGTAAGAAATTATACAATATATTTGCATTTTAAAAGTTTTAAAAAACATTGATGTATTCTAGGGTATCAAAACTGAGAAAATGCTTTCAAATTTCCATCTCGTCATGTTACATTTTATTTTGATTCAAATGCTTCTTTTCTGCTCATCCTCTCTGCTACCATTGACACCGCTGATCTCAGTGGTCAGTTGGCCAATGTACCGGTTGGTCTGCAAAGTCCAACAGTGTTAATACTGAAGGTAGACATTGCCCTTATCCATATTTTGAAGTGCATTTGTTTCCATTTTTAAGTAACATAGCATTTTACCATATGCAAAGATTTGGGAATTTCCCATGTATTTTTCCTTCATTTAGTCAGGGTTTAGGGACAAAGTCAGTCTTAAAAATGATGAAATTGAGAGAAAGAACATTTCTAAAATAGGCTTTATCATGGTTGTTTTTAGGTATAATAAAACTTTGGAAGGAACTACATTTTCCATTCAGTGCAACGCAGCAAATATATGGAATGAGAGGATGTTGGGGAAAAATGAATAAAACTTGATTATAGCTTTCTAAGACTTCATAATTGTGTGTCAAGGGAATAATATAAATTCTAAAATGGAAGATTTCAACATGAGAAGTGTGAAATGAAATTATAGTTATTTATCATACAGAAATGATGAGCTGAAATTTTCTGAGCTACTGGTAAAGGCCTAAGTTGTGCAAGACACAGAAAGGGAAAAGCACCTGCTGTTCTTATTTGTTCAGAAGACCATTATGGAGTCCTTGTGCAAGGGCACCTGCCTATCCTTCTTTCAAGAACCCTATGAACTGACTCAAGTATGTAAAATTGAGGAAAGAGCCATGAATCTCTAATACAGTGTCCGAACCTTCTGTCTGCCAAGACTAGATGTTTTTTGTTTGGGTAGTTACGTAAGTCAAATGAGTCCTTGGTATTTTGTGACATTTACTCCTGGGAATCCACTAATCCATTGGCCATAATCAAGCACCCTAGTGTCAATTCATTTCCAGAGATCTAATTGTTAACTCTGTCTTGCTGCCATTGTGCCACTTGGTCTCTGACAACCACGTCCCTCCACTAAGATTAAAGAAACCACGTCAATTCCAGCTTATCAGGTGATTTTACTCTGGCATGCAAGAAAAGCAAAGATACTAGTCTGGAAGTTATCTCTCCAATCTATGCTACATAGGGAATTTACTCCTATCCAATAGTCTGATAATGAAAACAAAAATCAAGCTTCTGAATAAAAAGCCAGAATTAGAGCCTTGATTCTGGAGCCTGTATAGGCTAGTGGAGAAAGAAATCTTATAAAACATAATTGCAAGTATTACAGTTCTCAATTAAAAAAAAAAAGGATGAGGTACAGCTATACATATGCTTGGCCAGTAGCTAAGGTTGTACAATGATTAGTGATAAGGAAGATGAGGAAGAGGTTCATAGATGTACACTGGAATATCTCAGAGTCTGAGAACACCCATTTCTGTTGCAAATTCTCAAACACATGTACCAGGAATGATGTGTTTTTTTTTTTCCCCTTTTTTAATCCATTTGAGAGGGGGAGAGGGAGGGAGGGGGAGAGGGAGGAAGGGA
>NW_026057576.1:43936183-43955871 GCF_023721935.1 Panthera uncia
GGGGGGGGGAGGAGGGCGAGACAGAGCATATGCATGTGCAAGTGGGAGAGAGGGGCAGAGGGAGAAAGAATCTTAAGCAGGCTCCACACTCAGCCTGGAGCCCTCTGTGGGACTCAAGCCCACCACATGGGATCATGACCTGAGCTGAAATCAAGTCAGACGCTCAACTGAGTGAACGACCCAGGCACCCCAGGGATGATGTATTTTTTAATAAAATAGGATAACCCACACTAAGGATGTTATTTGCCTTTTTTTTTGGTGTGTGGGGGGGCGGTTAGCCTACTGGGATGAAAAAAAAATAGATTAAAAAACAAAGCATGCATGGACAAAGAAATTAATATATTAATTCAAATATTTGAGTTTCTATCATGTGCCAAACCCTACTCCAGGCTCTGAAGCAGTGAAGAAAGCACTAAAACAGACCAAACAACAAAGAAGCTTGTTCTCATGGAAACTGCGTTCCAATGGTTAAGGATCTTCATGGTGTCAAACACACTAACATTGCCTTACCAAGGATGAGCTCACTAGACTCACTGCAGAGTTCTCCACTGTTAAAGAGCCCACAGCTCCTGATAACTACTCCACACTGCCAGTCTTTAGCATACTGGTCATATTGGACCCTTCCATCAGGGGCAAGTCGTACACAGCAATATTTCCTCACTATAACAGACAGGTTCTTAATTTCAAGTTCTTTTGTCATATCCTTTCCAGAAATACTCATTGAATGATATATCATATAAAACATAGTATCCAAATTTACTTCTAAGTGTGAAATAATGAGATAACTCATTTGGAATTCACGGTTTTTAATTTGCACCTGGTTATCTAATGCAGGACCAAATGGCCATATAGAAGACCTGTTGAAAATCTGTCTACTGCTAAAGCAGAAAGGAGATATCTTGCGAGGCTGAGGTTCTTTCTTATGACATACAGTACGTGCCATATGACAGAGTATAATATAGGATGTATGTCTGTCCCAGACACAGGTAACAAGGGATGAAAGTGTGAGTGATGCCTCTCACGGCTAGATCTAGCGACAAAACTTTGAGACTCATTTTAGTGCCCAAGGGAGGGATAATTTGGTGGATCCAATAGTGATTCCTTTGAACTGGGAGGTCCTTGAAACTGGTCTAAGGTCAATTTACAGTCCTCATGCCACTGGTAAAACAAAACAAAAAATAGGGTCATTCTGATGGCTTGGAAAGATTCTATTGAAGAGGAAAATGTTAATGTGAATTTCAAAAGGATTATGGATGACAAGTAAGGTGTTCTTTGTAATATTTCACTTTATAATCATGAAAGAAAAGGTAGTCTGCCACAATTCAGATACCTTCAATTGATCAAACATAATTTGCATGTCACCTCTAATTCATGTATTGGCTCCGTCTTATTGTAGTTTATCCACCACAATGTTCCCACTACATATTTACTCTTGCATTCATTCATTCATTCACCCATTCCACAAACACCACTTTAAACCTGATTACCAAGATAAGTGCTGGTTTCTACAAAGATAAAGTCTTCAAACTTATAAAGTTTAGTGTGAAGATGCATAAATTAGAAAACCGTTATAAAATTTGGTAAGCAATATAGTAGAGGACAGGGCTAGTGCATATTCTGATAGGTAGGAGGCAGGAAGGGAAGATCCCATCATGAAGAAGCAATCTTAATTGTATTAAATAATTTTGCTGAAGATAAAGCACACGAGTTATTTCAGAGAATCTCTGTTTAGGGGAAATACATGTCCAAAAACTCACAGGTAAGAGAACATGGCATACTGTAGAGCCTGCAAAATATGTACGGACTAGAGTGGAGAATATAAACAGGTAATACTGAAATTACTACATACTTCTACACCTATGACATAGAATAAAAAAAAATGAATACGTGGACTAGAGAAGGGAAGTATGAAGTCCCTGAAGACAACTTTTCTCCTATCTTTCATGTTCTTCATGTGAATAATGCTAGGTCTTCAGGAAACTCTGTAGGATAGATATTACCCATAAAAACCTAGAAGACACTTTAATATATGGTCACTCAAAATCAACACTGCATATTTATCAAATTAAGCCTTGGGGCACCTGGGTGTCTCAGTTAAGCGTTCAACTTTGGCTCAGGTCGTCATCTTGAGGTTCTTGAATTCAAGCCCTGCATCAGGTTCTGTGCTAACAGCGCAGACCCTGGAGTCTGCTTTGGATTCTGTCTCCTTCTCTGTCTGTCGCTCTCTCAAAAATAAACGTTAAAAAAAAAATAAGACTTATGCAAGAAAATGCAGAGGGTTCTGAAGGAATAGGACACAGAACAGATAGTTTGGGAAGAGAAAAGAAGAGGCTAAGAATGGTCCATTGAATGAAGGCTGGTGAGAGTAGGGTGTTATAAGTTGGCAGTGGGTTCTGAGTATCTAAAAATTGGGAATAAAGGATGGAATAAGACAAATATAAGATTTTTAAAATTGTATTTGAGCCTGATTTTAACTTGTCTCCAAAATATGTTTGGTCGTTTTCCCAGAGTTGCTGTGATAAAAGTCATCTACAGTGACATGCACAAAGAGAATTTGCACTAATTCAGGAAAATGCTTTGCAATATTATATGATTTTCTAATAAACAACTTTGAAATTTTGGTACATACAACGATTTAATTTTCCTTTAAATGCTCTTACATTTTTAAGGTCTTATTTCTTAATGCAAGAAATGCACAAATCAGTCACTTTGAGACTTAACTTCAGAACGTTATGGTTCAGGGCCTATATTAATCATCTTCCCCCAATGGATCAATGCACGCTTATCACTTTTATTAACTCACTTCAGATTCTCCTTAATGGAAAGAAAGCTTTTAGTTGTTAGTAATTGTTCTTCTCTTTCGAAACCACACAGCAATCTTTAAATATGTTAAATTACAATCTTTATCACTTCCCATATTATATGTTACAAACTGGTCAACAGAATTAGTCACAGCATTTGCATTCCTGCTTCTTCCTGCTACTTCATCTCCATACAGCAACGGCTTTCTCCCTCCTAAAACATGGCCTTAGTCCCAAACTGGCATTGCTTTTGCAATATGCAGGATTCGTTGGAGAAATGATATTTCCTCTAATAGACTCCCAAAACGTAGGTCTCAAATACAACTATTTTTTTTTTCCTCCTATAACCATTCAAAAAGGGCATTTAGGACAAGAAAGCAGGTTTTCTGCATGTGTGATTCATGGATCTGTGGATCCAGCACCTGAAGAAATTCATTAATAGGCATAAGGAGGTAATCGAGAAAACACACACTAAAGGGAAGTTGCCTTACAACGCCCTCCCAGAAAATCTCTGCTATTGCTAACAGTTGCCTTCTTTGGGTCTCACACCTTCCCCTTTCATGAACACATTTTAACTGTATTTTGTTGTCCCTGCTTGACAACCATACATGGAGTATTTGAGAGAAACATATACTGTGGCCTGGAGGATGGGACTAGATACCAAATCTTTTAGACTAGCTCAAAAATAACTATAATTAGACCTGAAGGAGAAAACGATGATGCTGGTCACTGAACCAAATTCACAGACTCGATGCAGTCTTAGATAATATATTTTGTGGAGAAGAGGAGTATTTTCTGTCTGTGGTAAGTATAGTTTGCACAGATGTTTGTAGGTAACAAAGATGTTCCCAAATATCTACCAGGAACAGAATTTCTTCTTGGGTACACAGCTCAGTATCTCCCAGTCGCCCTGTATTAAGTGTGGCCTATAATGTTACCAGTGAAATATGAATGGAAGAAATGTGTGCCTATTTTGGGCAAAGCTTTAGTCAGTGGAAGAGTCACAAGAAGGAAAAATCCTAGTTTCCTGAGAAAATTAGGGAAAAAACTCTCCACCCATCGGCTACATCAATTTCAACCATTAAGTAACCTGGAAGATAAGCTTCCTTTGTAGTAAGCTACTGAGCTTTTTGTGACTTATAAAAGTTAGCTTACCTAAAGTAATATGTACCAATAACAGACACGGAAATGAGACTAAGAAATTGCACAGGGTAGTACCGGTAGAATGGGTTAGGAATTAGGCTGATAATTAGGGTTCAGGTTGTATGGAAGGAAAAATAAAATCTTTTGACTTTCCTTCACTGAGTTCCATTACCTAAGTTGTCCAACAGTATATTTAAAGTGGCCATTAAAACTTCCCTGATACATCCCCTTGATTAACTCTACAGTCTCTCCTTACGTCACATTCTTATTAGCTACAATCTGACCCTACAATTCTTTAATTTCTTTAATGTGACAAGATTCCCCATCCTCCCTCCCCATGTATCAGAGCCTGAACAGATTTTTTTTTCTGCCTGAAATACAATATTTTAGGTCATAGCTTAATGGTACTTCTTCTAGCAGGGTACCGATAAGCAATAACGGTAGACCGGAACCAACTCCTCTTATGTAAGATAGCACAGAACTTGGCTCTGCATTCTTTCACGTAACAAGTACTTACTAACTCTCCTACACACTGGTCATAATGTTAGGGGTTGGGGATACTCAGATATGATGTAACCTATATGGTACCCACTCTTCTGGAACTTAAATCAAGGAGGAGGGTAAAATGATGGCAGAAGAATCATACTAAGGGATGTTACACAGAAGAAATACTAATGGAGAGGAGACGAGGAGGAGGAATAGAAATAACACACAGTAATGTACCTCCCTGTGGCGCATCTATTTTGTTTATCCAGCACCAGTGCTCTTGGGTTCAGATTGATAACAAAATGCAGGTAAGTTTCACCCAGCACCAACTAATTTTGCTTTAAGGGAGGTGACCAGGTAGGTATGAACACAAAGTTCATGATAAAAGCATAGTAGAGGCCTCCTAGCCGCTACATTGTAGATGCCTAGTATGCCACAGCATAAGAGTAGGATGGGGCAAACCACCTCATGAGAAGGTATCTATTAGCTGTGCGTCCCTTTGGCTTTTAGACTTTACAGTTCTGTATCCCTCAGATATGTGAATAAAACCTATTCTCTAGTGCAGCTGTTAGCTCATTAATACCAGTAGCTCCTTACTCAAGAAGTTACCTTAATGATGAAAACTGGGGTTTGGCTTCTGTATATAGTATTTTCAGGCTCTCATTTATCTTGGATCCCATGCCTGTCTATAGACTCTGATTTCACCTTTTCAAGGAGGATGAGGTCAAAGAAAATTCACAGGCTTCCGCAAAGCTAAAGGAATGGCCTCAAAACTGGCTGTTAACACTTGATTTCTAGTCTGACAAAGTGAGCACACAACATGGGAAAACCTTGGTGTAGGTGGAAGAGATGAGAAGTGGACGTGCTATATAATTCTAGATGTTAGAATGAGTTTCAAAGAGGCGAGAGGGCAAAGAGCAACAAGTAGTACAAGAGGAGACTGAAAAGCTAAACATGGTTATGATCACAAAAATCTTTCCTGGGTTGAGGAATTTATAAAAAATGGAAAGTCATTGAGAGGCTTTAATGGTAAGATTTTATTTTGAAAATTTAAGTCTAGCTGCAACATAGGTGCTTATTTGAAGAGAGGAAATGCCAAGGGTTTAGGAATAATCTAAGCAAATATTAGGTAAGACTAGGGTAAAGAATGTGGCGATAGACATGTATAAATTTAGGAGATATATAAATGGTAAAAGTGACAGGGCTTGCTGAGAGATGGATAGAATCACAGTGGGAGAGGTATGTGGCAGGAGTTAACTCCAGCTGGATGTTTTGGGTTTCACGCACGGTTTCTGAGAACACAAGAAAACCACTGTTGGGATGAAAATCATGGGTTTTTGTCTCAGAATTTAGTTTGAGGTATCTTTGAAAAATCCAAGTGCAAATATCTTTTCACAAGAATATACACATTTCTGGAGCCCAAGGGTGATCTCTTGGTTGGGACTATGGCTTTGGAAGCCTAGAGTCTAAGATCCTAATTGAATGTATAAGGCATGGATGCAGTTGCCTAGCCAGAAACTAAGAGAAAATGTGGGATACAATCAAGTCTTACAGATCTCCAGTATGTACTGGTCAGGTGACAATGAATTTACAAAGAAATGTAAAAGGTAGCGGCCACAAGCAATCGGGGAAGCCTAAACAGTGTGGCAACAAAGTAACCAAGAGTGTTTTCCAAACAGTGTTGTAGCCTAAGTCATGGACACTGGATTTGCAGTTTTGAAAGTAATTAGTGGCCTTGGTGAGAACCGATTCAGTGGAGTGGGTCTAGAAGCCAGTTTTGTTTAGAGGCTGGAGAACTGAGCGTGACAGTGAGTGTAGCCAATTCTTCAGAGTAGCTTGGCTATGAAGGGAAGGAAACATGAAGCTGGAAGAATGTAAGAGGACAAGGTGCAATTTTTTTCAGCATAAAGATATCTGATAATGTGAAGTTCCTGAACAGTAGGAGGAGGTAAAAGAACTTCTAAAATTCATTAAAAGTCTTGAGACAAAGTTTCTATTTTATTAGAGAGGTCTGGATGATCCTAGGCCCTATTTCCTTCCTGCATTTGATTTCTTAGGGAGCTGGCTCAGTTGCTTTAAGACAATATGCAGACAGAGAAGGCCTTGGCCTGACTTCCTCATTCCTGGCAGACAAGGGCCCTGAGTATGCATCATTGTAAGCGGTGTTTCTGGGTATGAAGACCCCTTGAGGATAGATTTTTTTTTTTTTTTTTTTTTTTAACTCAAGTGTCCCTCAACCTCTCAGGCTAACTTGTAAATATGTAAAGCAATGGGGTGGGTTTAGGAGAAGCTGGTTCTCTCTTTAAGATCCCTCCCCATCCCCCATCATATGTCCCACCTCTAGCCTAAGGCAGGCCTCATCTGCTGGAATCTTGGCCTTGACACATGCCAAACACCTATGTCTGGTCTATGCTATGCAAGATTGGAAATGCACAGGATTGCATGGGTGCTGTGACTCCTCTGCTTTTAAGTTTCTCCCCCCTAACAAATCCTAGGTTATATCTGGGGCACTAAATTTGTGTTATCTGGTACCCCCTAGTAGGACTATTTCAGAATTTCACTGTAGCAGATAAAATGGTCAAATCATCTGCCTTACAGATCACTTGCAGTTGTTCTATGTTATTTTTGCTGTAAGTTTTGTTATAGATTTTGTGGCCATTTTATATAAAATCATTCCATAATTAGAGCAGTATTTCTCAACTCTACTTCAGATTGATGAATAATGCACATCCTCTACCAGAAACCCAGAAATGAGTGAGGGACAATGCACAAAAAGGCAGAGAAAGAAAACTAAAACAAAAAGCCAAACTTGCAATGCTCTTGCTGAAAAGGAAGTGCTCTAGATTTTATTATATCCCAATAGACAGATGACCATAAAATAACTCAAGAATTGAAAACACACACACAACTGAGTCTTTCTGAAAAATTAAAGTGTTTTTTTTTAAATATTGGGGGGAGGTGAGACAGAGGGAGAAACAGAATCCGATGCAGGCTCCAGGCTCTGAGCTGTCAGCACAGAGCCCAATATAGGGTTCGAAACCCTGAACCACGAGATCATGACCTGAGCCAAAGTCAAACACTTAACCGACTGAGCCATCTAGGTGCCCCGAAAAAGTCAAAGATTCTTAACTAAGAAACAAAATAGTCAAACACTTGGTTCTATCTCCCACTTGCTGTATTTAAATTACCCATTGAAATAAATCTCAAGATATCCCAGAACTGTTTAATCATATCCACCACATAATTTCTACATCTTCCCAAACTTTGTATTTAACATAAGACTCAAGCAACTTAAAGTTTCCTTTCTTCTGGGTCAGCAACATTATCTCACTTGCTTTTAGGTCTAGAAGTCTACCGTTCTGGATGCTAATAACATATAAGAGATCAAGCAAGATTCATTCAAACTTAGAGAAAACACTTGACTTTTTTGTACCTCCCCCCGCCCTTACCAGAAGCTCTAGGAAGGGGGTATATAATAGGTGCTGGGAGTAACGAATGACACTGTGTGTCAAAGTGATACCTGCAGCCACCGCAGGTTTCCACAGACACAACCATGGAGGGGGTAACGTGAATTCCTTAATAGGTCTCAAATATTCAAATATCAGCAATAAAATATGTTGTTGATCAAATGCCAACTACATATTTGGGGATTTGTTATGAAAGCTGTTAATTGGTATATGATCAGACATAAATTGCTTTTAAAATAATCTGACATTTCTGTCCTAAATCATCATGTCACATTCAGCTCTATCATGGTAGTTTATAAGAGAACATAAACATGACACAATTTGTCAATAAAATCCAGTACAGTAGAGTACCCTATGACATGCCATAAGACTGGAGAATGAAATCAACAGCCTCAGATTTGAGGCTGATGGCCAACTGCCATAAGAAATTTTCTGTGACAACAGCTAAAATATTCTTAAAGCCCACTTAAATACAAACCTATTTTACTAAGTATTCCTTCAGTGGAATAATTAGATGCTTTTCCCCTCTCCCCAAACTACAGAAATTTAATCCGATGTATATTACTAAAAATATGATGAAATTAAGAATAAGGTGTATACAGAAACAAAATGTTTTCTCCCAGATCCCTGATGAAAAAATACATATTTCTCAAGGACATCTTGATTTTATCGAATTGCATAGCCATATTCATGGGGATGAAGGAAGTCAAATGATCACATCGAGTTATGGAAAGAATTATTTCAATCATTTTATAGTAGAATGCAAAATGCTGTGTTTTATGTATTCATTTTAATGGCTTTAATGGATATATTTTTCTTGCTTTCTCTTTCTGGCTTAGATGAAGAGCTAACCCCAAATGGAATAAAGAACAGTAGATCATGAATGCACCAGATGTCTGATGCAATATGTAAAACCTGTCACAGGAAGTAAAAGTTATTTTTAAAAGAATATTTGAGTATATAACTCCTATTCATCTCTTTTTTTCAGACTATACACAGACTTTTATATAAATTATAAAGGGTGGTTCCATAGATGAAAGCTGTTTGTAATTTGTAGAGACCATTTTCTTGTCAACTTGGTAGTCTTGCTCATAGCCGTTTCATTATTAGGCAAACCAATTAAGTGTGCTCAGAGTAAGCTACATATGCTAAGTACACAATTTGTATAAAATTCTAATCTGTTCATTACCTTTATACCAGTGATTTTTCCCCCTGACTTGAAGTAGTAGGTTCATTTTTTTTAATAAGAATTTTGTGTTAAAAATGGCATGTTGAAATGCCTGACATGAGAATTCTCAAACTGTCTTAACTAGATTTTGGCATTTAATAAGCTGTAAACTGCTGAAGCTATTTGCAGATGAAGTCTCATTTTTGTCCATCAGCAGGGGGCTGGAAGCATAATTAATTGAGTGAAAGTTAAAAGACGGACAGCACGGTTACATTTATGCAAATATTGCAGCAGAACATCTAACGGAAGAGGAAAATAGCTTACAACCAATTGGTTTGGTTTTGGACCAAAATCCACAGGGTCCATTTAAACATTGCAGACTGTGCATCTGACAATTAAGACCTAGTGTTTTTTAATACTAGTTGTGATGGTAAGAATAGTAGGCAAAAAGTCAAAGTCCAGAGAGACGATTCTATTCCTGCGTTCATCTTTTTTACCTCTCATGAATGTTAAAATATCCTTGCAAAATCAAAAATCAAATGATGCATGTGTGTGCAACCATATGCCAGGCTCTGCTGTTTGTTTCTTTTATTCATATCCCAGGCATATGTACCCTTGCACACCAAAGGTTCCATTTAATTAAAGTTAGTTAAAAGCTTAGACCACAGAGATCAGGACAGCTGCTTGAGATATTAACCTGGGTGCCGTCCGGGGACAGCGTCAAGCCTTTGCTGGTGCTCTGTCTCCTATTACATATTTTGGTGGGGTTTTTCCCAGTAGCTGTTTGCCTCAGAAGACCACTGACTTTTCCTTAAATGGTTCCCCAATGATCACAGGAAATTTCAAATTGAAATTTTGCATATTCCTCATCTGTATGTTCTTCCTCGTGACTGTAAGGATGTGCATGACTACCTTAGTGATTGATTTTTGACTAGTCCCTTTGTGTGTGCTTTTGAGTTGTTGGCTATTCAGCAAAATACTGCTTCCCATGGAGAAATTTTTTAAGTACTCTTGTTTTTCTCCCCCCTCTCCTACTTCTGTACTTAGGGCAGGTCTAGTTTAGGTTTTAATTCTTTTTTTTTTTTTTTTTTTTAATGCCACAGAAGATAGATTTGTTAGTAAAACAAAACAGGGTTCTGTGTATGTGTCACAATTCTATAGGGCTCTCTCTTTGGAGAGCTGTAAAAACACAACTTTTAGAAACTTTGGAAATATCCTTAATTTCAGTTAGAAATATTATTAAACCTATTTGACGTTTTAGGAAATAAAGTTTAATCCTAAAAATAGGATATTTGGGGTGCCTGCAGGGAGAGAAGATTTTAAAAACAAATCAAGACAAAATGTCCATGGCATGTTCTCAGTGATTGAGTATAAAATATTTTTAAGGAATGTAAACTCAAAGGTTTGTAAATGTTAAAATAAGGGAGTGTAAAAAACCAACTTCCAGTAAATGAATCCACATAGAGACCTTCCAGACTCAATTGAACTTCCCATATATTTCATGAAATTTTATTGTTTTCTTCAACTGTAGATGTTAAGCCCATGTTGAAAATACTGTTTGTATATTGTCGCTTTTGTGAACTTTTTTTAAAAATTTTTTTTTAATGTTTATTTATTTTTGAGACAGAGACAGAGCATGAATGGGGGAGGGTCAGAGAGAGGGAGACACAGAATCCGAAACAGGCTCCAGGCTCTGAGCTGTCAGCACAGAGCCCGACGTGGGGCTCGAACGCACAGGCTGTGCGATCATGACCTGAGCTGAAGTCGGCCGCTTAACTGACTGAGCCACCCAGGCGCCCCTTTTGTGAACTTTTTTAATTTGCAAACTTCAAATGTAGAATATGATTACAGACTTCTAGTGTCAAACACTCTATATCTCTAAAATTACATGTCCCTTTATAAGTATATAGCTGTTGTATACATTGTTTACAGTCCAAACACAGATTTATATTCTAAAGAGTGATACTGAAGTACTTCTTTTCAGATGTTAATAAAGTTTGTAAAATTTTAGTTTGAACATACTGAATAAAATAGATCCTAATTATGTAATACACTTATACACAGACTAGATCCAATCCTGAGAAGTTTTGTTTGCTTTAAGTGGAGAATCAAGGAAATGGTTCTAAAATTAACCCTTTTAAAGGGAAATATTTGTCCAAACAAAAAGAATTTTTCATTACCTTAGTCATTATCATGCCTATATACTTAAAAAAAAAAGTGAGATTGTGTTAGGGGCACCTGGGTGGCTCAGTTGGTTAAGCATCTGACTTCAACTCAGGTCATGATCTTACAGTTCATGAGTTTGAGCCCTGCATCAGGTTCTGTGTTGACATCTCAGACCCTAGAGCCCTCTTCAGATTCTGTGTCTCTCTCTCTACCCTCTCCCCGCATGTGCTCACTCACGTGCTTACAAAAACAGTAAAAAAGGTAGAAAATCTAAATAAAAATTCTTTAAAAAAAGGGAGATTCTGTTAAAGTGAAGCACAAAATTTTTATGTGTGGTGATGGTATTTTAGGCATTCAATAATAACTTTTATACTGGTAAATTATAATAGCTTTAGATGTATTGAGAAACGCCTGACATTCTAAAATTTAAGTTGTCTAATAACTTAGTAGATCTCTTTTCATGTAACACAGTTTAGTGTTTTATAATGCGAATGTTTCATTCTATAAAGGAAGGGTATAAGTTGCCTTTGTTGAACTAGAAACTCTTTGGCTAAGAAACAAAAAACACGGTTGCCAACAAAGAAATTTTCTGCTTCACCTAGAGGTATTAGGAAGGAACTTTTTTGTTACTGCCTTTTTTATCTTTATTTCTATATACTCTAGTTACTAGAGATTTTTTTCCAGGATATAAAAGATAAGATAGCAAATGGGAATTAAGTTAAATGCATTCAGAAAACATTTCTCTTAATAAAAAAGCAACTATTTGAAAAGAAAAAATTATGTGCCAGCTAGTTCAAATGAATTCACAAACTATTTTATGCTTAAGAGTCATGCCCCTTGTTTCTTGTTTTCAAGGATTTCAAAGAGATAAATTTAAAAACATGTATAATTTTAGAGTCTTAGTAGTAATTAGTCAGCATATAGGTTACCCTTAATGATTAATAAATAGAAAAGTTTCTAGCCTAAGGACAAGGAAAGAAAAAAGAATCAACCAACATCTGTCTTTTAGTATATATCCCTCTGGGATAAGTACCAGTTAAAACTACTAAAAAAGAACGGCAATAAAATTTCTGCTGGTTGTGAGTTAGTCAAGCTTGTAAGTCCTCTTTTCTTGGAAACCTCATGAAAAAAGGAACATGATAAACACAAAACCACTTCTAACAAAGTTGTTTGCCAAATTTACTCTATCAAGGTAGAGTATGAAATGTTACAGACAGCATGTTGTGATAGGATTAAATATTACACTTATGGGAACAATTAGATTTCTGTATTTACTTTATTGAAGCTAGAGTGTTTCCAGAAGTAAATCTGAGAAGAACCAAGTGCTGAGATTTTTCATTGCTTTTCTATTATTTGGCCATCTCGAATTATACAAAATGGACATGAATAGGCAATGGATTATAACACGTAAGCCTAAAAATGTGTATGAATGGGTTATAGAAGTCTCCAAATTTGCTTCACAAGATGAAGGGGGTATAGGCCTATAGATTTAGGATATCTTGACAAAAATGGTATATCATGTCTTGATAAAAATTGTCAAATCCTTTTTATTCGAAAGTGAGTCCATGGCTATAAAAATAACATTCTTCCCTTCTGGTAGAAATACATATAATGAATGAGAGAAGAGCAAACATGTTTGCGTATCGGTCAGTTTCTTTTCATATAGGAGAAATATAAGCCTCAGAAATAAGAGCTTTCACATACTTAACATACCAAACAGTGTATCAAGTATGTTATAATCATCGTCTGATTCATTTAACTTTACAAAGGAAAAAAACAACATAAAAAAGGTAAAATAGTGAGGTTTAAGTATAAGGAAGAGGCAGGATTTGAACTCAGATGTGTTGGATCTCAAAGTTCAAGCTCTTAAATATATTAAGAGCTACCAATGGCATGTCCCTAGTGGGAAATTAGTCATTTTGCTCATGTAGGCAATTACCTATGCTTCAGAAGTTTGTAAACATTGTCTTATTTCTTCTTCCTGATTGAATAAAAGTTATGTAGTGAGAAGATCAGTCATTAGAGTTTTGTTTGAATTCTGACCATGACACTTATTAGTTGAATGAGAGGGAGTGAATGACTAATTATTGCTTTACATAGAGGTTATGACATTGTAGGAAAACTGAAGTGCCTAACTATGGACTAGATTCTCTTGATAGGTTTTACTTGTCTCAGGGCTTGATGACAGTGAGGCAGGCAGATAGAAATACAAGACCTATGCCTTCACTGAGCTTATAGTCTAGAGAAAGAAAGCAGAAAGTGATATTCAAAATCCATGCAGCCCAAGAGACAGGAACCTAAATTCAGAGTTGTAGACTCTCCAGTCAAAAGAACATATCCTAGAAAGAATAGGTCCCGGCTCTGGTGGAAACATTCTTAGTTATACCAATATGCTACTCATGCTTTCAAGGAACTGGCAGAAGACAGGAAGAATTCATGATGCAGAAATACTGGAGTTTGAGACTAGAAAGTAAACCAGAAATCATGGAGTCAGCTTACAGGGTAACACAAACACCAAAGGCAGGATGGGTATTGAAAGTAAAAATGTGCAGACGTGGCAGAAAGAGAAAATGAACTTATGCTAGATACTATTAGTGAAATACTGATGATCTTCTAGTTGATGGTTTAAGGTTAAATACCATCTCCAAGCAACTCGCTGTTTTTTCCTTCAACTAGAAAATAATTTTAACTATGAATATCTAGAGCTAATAAGTGATACAAAGGAAATGGGTGCAAAAAAAGGGGAGGATCGTTTGACACGTGGTATATCTTGATCCATGCTTTAGTTAACATTTTTTCATGACAGGAAAAAATGTATCTGGATTATTGGTAAAATTTAAGTGGGGGGTACCTGGGTGGCTCATTTGGTTAAGCATCTGACTCTTGCTTTCAGTTCATGTCATTATCCATGGGTTCGTGGGTTCAAGCTCCTGTGTTGGGCTCTGTGCTGACAGTTTAAACAGACATTTGGAGCATGCTTGGGATTCTCTCCATCCCCCCTTTCTGCCCCTCCCCTGCTTATGCTTACTCTCAAAAATAATTTTTTTTCAAAATTTAAGTGGAAAGATCATGAACAATAGTAATAGCCTATGATCATAATCCTGAATCAAAATCCTGATTTTGAAAACTATAGATTATTATAATTCTACTGTAAGGTGTTAGGAAACTTACTACCGAAAAAATTAAGTGAATTAGAATCATTCAGGATAGATATGAACTACACTCATCTCATTGTTGTCCTGCCTTAAGAAGTTAAATCCAGAAAGAACAAGTTATTTTCCATAATGATTGTTTCAGGTTTGAAGTTCTTGTATATGTATATTGGTTACTCCTGGAACTTTTTTGAAAACAAAAATGCAAGTTGGGACTTCAGGGCATTGGAACTCAGTCAACATTTGTTTTACTTAGACAAAAGATAGATGGTTTCTAGTCTGAAGAAGTTCTTCAATTTTCATTCTCCTTCATTTCTAGCCTTAGGCCTTAAGAAAATCAGTCTCTAGAAGTCCAATTTTCAAACTATCTCCCCATAAAGAAACTGTTCAATTGTGATACACTAACAGGAGACTGACATCAGGCTAGCAAGGGAGTTGAATGTATTATCACGTGTTCCTATATTGGCCTTTTTGGAAAGAATCTTGAATGAAAAAGCAGAGACCCATGAATAGCCTAGGAAGTTCCGGGACTCAAACCCATCTTTTATTTGCAAAGCAGGATCCTGGGATCCTGAGCAGAACAAAATGAAGCAACATCTTCAGCTTACTTCTGAGGAAGTCCAAGCAATTCTGAGAGAATATCTAGCAAAGGAAAGGGAAAATATACAGTAGAAAAAGACAACAAACACTTATTTCTAATTGGATCAAGATAATAGAATTGAGACATAGAAGGTTGTAGTGTGTATATGTTAATCCATGCATATATGTATACATACACACAATGTTGTGTCAAAGATTAAACATGCTTTTTGCAAAGGGTCTTTCAGTTTTAACAAATGCTCACTTAATTGGCTTTCGCTAACTACATTATCAAGAACGTATAGTAGCTACATATGTCTTGATAACTACATTATCAAGAACGTAGAATGCTCCTACACCAGCTCTTCATAGATGATGTACCGTCATTTCAGATCTACCTCCGTTAGGCATGAAGTTAAATGTGATAGAATGATTCAAACTCTAGTGTTTAATACTTACTCTAACTGAATAAGATTAGCTTTCTAGACTTATCCTTTCTATATAGACTAAACACGTCCTAAATTGCTAAGTAATTCATTAGAATTTAACAGCTTTAATGAAGTAAAAGCAAATGCTTCATTCTAGTTTCTATGATTAGAGTGTTTTGCTTTCGGACAAAATAGAAAATTACACTCAGTCCATTTATAGACAACCAATCTACTGCTGCTTGTGGAAAAGCAATAAAACATTCAACATGAAAAGAGCCACACATCTGGTGTGAAGCTCTAATGCCTAAGTGAGCAAGCAAGAAATTATTATAAAAAAGAAATCTATAGTGTATTTATGGTAAGCACAGTGTATCAAAGGCCACTGGTGTAAAAAGCTGAGCAGGTATATGATTAAGAGGACTTTGCATTCACTAGACGACTGTTTGTTTAGAAATCCCTCACCTACTTTCTACAACTTCTGTTGAATAATCTGGAGACCAACTAATAATTCCATGATACTTTAATACTAGTTTCAATTTTCTAACTGGCTTATCTAGCTTAAATGCTTTCCATGGGTTTACAGAAGAAGGATATTGTTCAGATCCCAAAAGGTGCTGAAATGGGAAGATTCTCCCCCTCACAGCACCTGCTGATGCTCCCCAAAGATTTAATGATAGAAGAGTAAAGGGATAGATTATTATAATTTACATAACCATTTGTTATTACATCTTCTGACAGAACTCCTGATTAATACAATAAACATGTTAATAGCTAATATTGACTGAAAGCTGCTAGGTAGCTGACCTGACCCTACCCTATGTACTTTATATAGGTTATATAATCTTCATAATTTGAGGATGCTTTTTCAGTCTCATTTTGTACACAGAGAAACTGAAACGGAGTTCTATCCAGTTTCCAAAGTTATTCAGGTTATAAAAAGCAGACCAAACTCTTATCTATTGCACTAATACTTGTTAAGTATATTGATACCCTGTAGTTTTACGTTTGTTTCTTTTCTATAGGAGGCATGAAATGGTGGGCTCAGAAACTGTTCTGAAGTACAAACATCGAAGAGAAGGATCTAAGTAGTCTAGAGCAGTGGTGTCCCATTACATGCATCAAGCTTTATTGACAGTTTTGGCACTGCCTGATAACGCTAGCCACTAGCGACATGTAGCTATTGAGAATTTAAATCCTCGTTATGAAATACACATGAAAATTTAAGTAAAAACTATCTGAATAATGATATTACTTACATGGTATAGTTGGTACACAAGTTCACAAAGGAAGTTTATGATGCCACCTTCGAACTGAAATAGTAACTTTAGAAGAGATTTGAAAAGCTTACAAGTATTATCCCTACTCTTTGGCTATGCTACATTTAGGCTGTCTAAAAAAGAAATTAAGAAGTATTTGCTTCCTTCTGTATACTTTACTATGTTATTATTGGCTAACAAGAGGAATCCTTTCATGTGTAGTATCATGCAATTCCATCCTTTCCATATTCTATGTGGAAATAACTCATGCATGTGTCATACATATCCTATTACAGTAGAAAATAATAAAGTTATCTTCTGCCCTCCTTTTCCCATGACAAATAACACAAGTTATTGTGCTCTACTTAGAAGCTTACTTGTAGTCTTCCTGTTTGGTAGATTTGGTAGTTCTATTTTATTTAGTTTCTAGAATTCAAATTAGGACATATATCAGAAAAGAAATGGTTAATACAGTTTATCTGTGCAGAGTTTTATTATTGGATTAGGTAGGAATATTAATGTCTTGAGGAACAATAGTAAGCAAGAGGTAATATCCAATGGCAATGTTTAATCTATCCCTAAGTGAACATGCCTTATGGTGACAAGAAAATATAGATTTTTCCAAACTCTTTCCTTTGTTACGTAACTTAGACACAGGGTGCTAAACCAACAATGTTATTCATAAGCATAACAATTGTGACCATGAATAAATAACGAGATTTAAAATAAAAATAAAACACCTCTTCTTCCCCTTCCTATGAACAAAAGGTGAGGTCCTAAAAATCATAGCTGCAGAGGTCAAGCGAGATTAAAAAAGAACAAATCTAGAAACAAACCAAAGTCACCAAAAGCAAAGCATTTGAAAAGTATTAAATACATACTAGCTCAAATTAGGTATTCTGATAAAAATAAGAGAAAAGTTATGAAAAAATCAAGGAAGTTAAAAAACAAAACTATAAATACCTATAAGCTTGACTCTCAGTATAATTATAAGGGCATACAAAAATCTACATAAACATTTTGTGAGCAATTTAAAACACACAAGAGAAAAAAGGAGTTATACTTTGTTGATACTTAGATCTTCCAAATTCCAACAGAGCAAACTGCCAACAAGACACAGGTGCATAAAAGATGAACAGGTGAAAGAAATAAAATGTTCTTGTGAAGAAAATATTATCTTTGTCCATTATGCATTTACCTTAGGACACATTAGCACATCTGTTATATATTTACTAGAGATACTGCTTCATATGAACAACTCTTAAGTTACAAGTCCAACTCCACCTTCTTTCTTCCTCAGACCTGTGTATTGCACTGAGGTATAATGTCTGAGTTAGGAATAAATGCATTATAAAGAACTTCACTGGGAATTTCACTAGGAGTCTGATTCAATTAAGAGGCTAAGTTGAACATTTAGAATAGACAACAGTATTATGGGTTTTTGAAATAATGTTGTTGTGTTATTTTGGGGTTTGAATCTACCCACTAGCCACTCCTCTTGATAGCTCCTTTAAAGGAATTTTAATCAACCCTAAGGAGGAGGGCCACAAGAACACACTGAACTCAGAGAGACTGGGTACAAAGCAAGCCCTGAAAGGAATTAGCAAGGAGACCGAAACTTAAAATAAGTAAAATCTTTTACTGTTTTAAAAACTCTTTCAGTTCTTACCCTCCAGTACCTATCAACTTCATTTTGTAGGAAAAAATACACACAATGGCAAAATTAATGAAAATTTACATTATTTATGTAGTACAATCGAAAAGAAGCAGGCCTTGGAATCTAAATGTAAAGACGTACCGGATCTGTCACTTTTGGACTCCTTGACCTTGAGAAAATCCTTTAAGTTTCTCCATTTGAAGCTCTGAATTAGGTGATTTCTAAGAACCACTCTAGCTTTAACTATATGTATGTGAGTATATATACATGTAGGCATGAACTCCTACAGGAAATCTAAACCCTAAAATTTAAGTATGTATATAAAAATACATATTTATAGTAAGTAGATATTTAGGTCTATATTAACCAAATTTTATACAAGAAAAATAAGTTTTAAACATTATCTCACTTGAAATCATGATTTCACATACATGAGTCAGAATTCTGCACAACACATACACAGATCTTTTAAAAAATCATTCTACCATTTGAACTTCATTTCAATTTCTAAGTCATAAACTTTCTACATTTTCTGCATTCTTCTAGAACACAATTTTTATGGCCATTTATTCCATCATACGGATTTAACCAACACTAGCATCACACTAATTTAGCCAATTCCCAGTTGATCATCTTTCAATGGATAGGTAGGATTTTTTTTTTTTTTTCACATTTCACTACTTAGTTTGGTTTTACTTTTTCTCTAACCACATGGTTCAAGATAATCCTGAACTCATTCACATTCTAAGCTCCTAGGTCATCTGAATGTATTCCATAGTTTTTTAACCAGACCAAGAAATTTTCTCCTATAAGACACCAAATTAGTAATTATAATAATCACAACAACTTCCTGACTTTGACACTGGCTACAGTTACTTGGTTGATGCTTGCATATCTGACCTAACACAGGACAATAAGCCCTATACTGGGTATGTAGGTTCTGGACTAAGAAAGGACTAGGTGAGTACCACAGAAAAAGATCTCTGAAGCTGAGAGATGCAAAACTCCCAGGCTGTGGCAGCCACGTGTGTGTGTGTGTGTGTGTGTGTGTGTGTGTGTGCGCGCGCGCGTGCATGCGCGCAGTTTGCAGGTGCCGAGAGAGAGATGGAGGGAATGAACCTAGACTTTTGGTAATACCCAAGGGCCTTGTTTTAGGTTTTATTGACCCTTAGCTGTATTTCTGGTCTTGATTGTGAAATATCCTTGTGCTTTTATTCCAGCTGGAATGGGAATGGGGGCAAGGGGAGGAGTCAGAGAAGGATTTGTGTATAAGACATTTACATGCAAAAATGTGTTTATGTTAAAAAAAATCATATATATATACACACATACATATATTATATATATATATATATATATATATATATATATATATATATATATAT